>NC_070594.1:31868991-31898991 GCF_027409825.1 Scomber japonicus | reverse complement strand
CATACATGTCTTCACTTTAAAATAAGTGGACTGAAATAAGTCAACATTATAGAGCTAGTAGTGCAGCTGTTTGTTAGCATGTCTCTACTGTACTGTTAGCTCAGAGACAGACATCACTGTCCAACACACTGAGCAGCTGCAGGTTGTAGAGGTGAGACAGACTGAGCACCAGGTTATTTTCCTCACCTCAGAGTTTACGTTGTTTCATGTTGCAGTGTGTGTTGGTCAGCTGCTCTGCTAGCACCTCTGCTAATGTTAGCGTTAGCTGTGTGACAGCGTTTAAAGTTCACAGTAAACGTCATGATCGTCTTACAAAGGTATTCAATCAACAAAACGCTGCAGTCGCTTCTTTTTTTAAGATGAACTACAGATTAACTCTAGCGTGTGCACCCGATAAGACTGTCCTACTGCTGCGCTGCCTTCACTGTTTGGTTCCGCTTTTGTCGTCCGTCAACATCAAATTATTAACTAACATTTAAATAATCGATTCTTGACTTTTGTTAGTCGATGCAGTCGTCCACGTTATTGGGACAACTTATAATCTTATAATGGAGAAATTTGCCCACCCCTAATATTAGGTCAGCTGTGTCCTCTCTGTGTCTATCATTTATCTGTACCTGTCAATGTTCAGGTTCATATTCAGTTATATTTTCTGATCTGGATTTTGGTTGTGGTTTCTGTTTGTAGGCTGAGTTTGTGGGTAAACATTCTGTAAAGAGAGCAAAAGATGGAGAACACACAATCTCAGAATCAGCTTTCATCAGATAATGATTTAGCTTTTTATTGGTTTTAAAAAAACCAAACTATCTGCATTTACATATAGAGATGATCTGAAATATTATCTGACACTCCTGAAGTTGCTAATTGGACTGTAAACAGTGAGTCTTGGCCCAGATATCTGTTATCATGATAACCCCCGAAATATTGGCCGTTGTCTCCAGAGGCTGAATCATCATCAGACAGCAGCTGATGGGTTCTGAGATTGTATGCTACAATTAACAAATATATCCATTTACCTGTAAAAAAAAGTAGTTTACAAAATAAAAGTGGTGTCTGTGAAATAAATCAAAACTCGATTTCCAGTTTTGAAATGATCTGTATGAAATTTGACGCAATTAAATACATTTAAAAATATGGAAAGAAATGTATTGATCAGTATTGAAACATACTGTATCAGGAATATAGCTGAAGTAGCTTGCACAATTACCCTGTATGTTTGAACTTGGAAGGATAGAAACATTAGAAAATGCTTCCCATTCACTGCTGTTATTTCATTTTTTGTAGGAAGTGAAAAAGGACTCCAAAGAGGTCAAGGAAACAAAAAGTGAGCCAAAAGAAGAAATGTCTCAGCCTGTGAGGAGAGAGAAGAGTGCCGGGAACGTAGCCAACCTGGTTCAGAGGATGAGCACCATCGGCATCCCAACCGGAGGATTCCTGCCTCAACCACCAGCACCCGCTAAGAGTAAGATGCTGCAGGTTACTCTGTGTGTGTGTGTGTGTGTGTGTGTGTGTGTGTGTGTGTTGCATACTTCCACCATGTCCAGTCTTGTTCAAAGATCCTATCACAAGCACAGGTTCATCTCTGTCTTTGTTCCTCTGTCTACTCTTACTGTGTTTCTATCATTACACAATAGCAGGCTCATTTAAGGGTATAATTATACAACAGCACTGTTAACACAGGCATTGGTAACGTTTCCTATATTTGTCTTAGGCCTGGGTGGTATCAAAGTATATTTAGATTTAGAGATCCACTTTAAACGAGCCTAGGCTGAAGTGGTTACTTACTTTGGGGCGAACCCCCTTCACTTCAGCTGAGTGACTAGCAAGACACAGGAACTGTGCTTTGATCTTGAGAAGTTGTTGCATTTATTCACTGCTACATTCACAGCTATATTTATAACATATCATCTCTCTTTGTGGTATTCTGTCTCTTTCTTGACCACACACTTGCTACACCCACAACATACACACTGAACTATTCTTCTGAAGAGTCACACTACATGTATAACACAGTTTAGGTTTTTTTTATTTCTGATGCCTAGAGCTGGTAGAAACCCTGCATGCAATGACTGTTATGTACCCTATACCCTGGTGAAATGTCAGGAAGTGTAACTAAATAGATGACCCCAAGCATCATTTTTGTCCTATTGTTAAGGCAGTGGAGGATCATATAATTTTACATTATTTTAAACATATGATATGTATATATTCATTTGGCCTTTTAATGAACTTTTATCCAGAGAATTGTTGTATCAATCTGAGCTACATTTAGATCAACACTAGTGAAGCTGCTGGCTAAACAGAAACACAATGAACATAATGGAGCCTTTAGCAGCCAAAGAGTCACAGAGGGCTGTGGCTCAGGAGGTAGAGAGGTCGTCCTCCAATTGGAAGATTGTCCTTGTCCTTGTCCACTTAACCCCAAATTGCTCCCGTTGCTGTGCCAACGGTGTATGAATGTGAATGAATGGTTGAATTCCCCTGATGAGCAGGCGTGGTAGCCCCTGCCATCAGTGTATGAATGTGTGTGAAAGGGTGAATGACATGTCATGTAAAGCGCTTTGAGTGTCACAAAGACTAGAAAGGCGCTATATAAGTACAGTCCATTTACCATTTACCACATGTGACTTCAGACCATAACAAAGCCAAAAGGAAAAAAAGAAAAAAGAATAGTATATATTGAACACAATTGTCTAATGTTGCTCTGTTATCTGTGTAAAAACACAACTGTTTGCCTTAACTACTTTTATAAAGTGATTATAGATCAGTGTTGTTTTTACAGCTTGTTCTGCTGCCCCCAAGTGGCCAAAAAAAGAATGACTGCAGCTTTGAACAGAATCTAAATGGTTTTTTTTTTATTGGTTAGTGAGTTGATCAGATGATTCAGATTAACTTGCATCTCAAGTCAATAACTGAACTACTTTATACCAGATGTTCAGTGTATTAAGCTGCCACTGAGAATATGCTACAAATTGAACATTGAACATTTAAGTAATGCTAAAAAATGTAAAAGTGATTTCCTCTTTGCTGGTATAATGTTCTGTGTGCAGCTATGCTTGTTAAGCAGGGTGTGTCTGCTGCTTTCCACAGGATCACCCAGCTGAAAAATCCCACAGTTCCTTGTTGGCTGTTATTTTTAATAATTTTTTCTTTCTTCTTCTTGATTGCCCTCCCACTTTCTGGAAATTACACCTTGCTTGCTTTCTCACACCTCGCTTTGGTGTTCTTACGGAGAGAGAGAGACACGCACGCACACACAGTTCTGCTCAAACACACGCTAGCACACACGCACACACCCGTGAAACCATAGTAGGTAGGTTGACTAACTGGTATTTTTTGTGCCCCGCCTCTTGTCTCCACAGAGCCTAAGAAGAGGCAGTGCAAGGTGATGTTTGACTACCAGCCGCAGAACGAGGACGAGCTGGAGCTGAAAGTCGGAGAGATTATAGACATCATCGAAGAGGTACTTTAAATCTAACCAGGTCACATGACCTCACCACCTTCTCATCTAACTGTTATATTTTGGAATGGTGAAGGTTGAGAGGGAAAAAAAGAGGGAGGGAACCTGTGAGTACACTGGTGTAGGTGTAATATTACAAGCATGTTGTGTTTTTACACTGAAGACACACTGACTGTTATTTGTGGTGCTAACAAGTCAGAACAAGTAAGAGAGGATTAAGCATTTTAAGTGTTAATATATTTATCTATAGAAGAGGTATGATTTCATGGTTTGAATTGGCTTTTAAAATTTCCGATTTCCTGTTTTTTGCCTTGGTGGAATTGAAGAGTGATTTTCAAATCTTTAAAAAAAAAACAAATCCAAACATGTGGCTTGTTCAGAAAGTTGCTTTTTGGGAATCATGAGAGTAATGATCACTTGTGTATTGTGCTTGCAGGTTGAGGAAGGCTGGTGGAACGGATTCTATAACGGAAAGTCAGGTCTCTTCCCCTCCAACTTCGTCAAAGAGCTGGATGCCACGGGAGAAGACGGAGAGTCCAACGACACAGCCACTGACGAGACCGGTGAGCACAGCACGGTCTCATACATGTCAAGTAGTTGGAAAAACACAAGAGTTCTGGAATTCAATGTTTGGTTTGAGTGGAATGATACCAAAACAAACAAAGAGGGCATTTACTGCTGCTGATTACAGTCATCTTGTTTTTCTTACTTTAAGTCTCTCTGTTATACTCAAAGGTGACCCAACACCTAACATTGAGGGACACTGGATAGAACAGTGTCTGTCATTCATTCAGACATGTATTCTCTATTTGTTACAGGTTTATTACAGCCTCATTTCTTATGTTCTTCTTCCATTATGGCCATAAATCTTCAGTAAAATGAAGTGTAGTAATGAAGCTATTCAGATGTGATTGTAGCCCAGCAGAAACAAGCCTCAACAAGAAGGTTTAGACTGAGCCTTGTGTCTGCTCATTGTGTGAGTGGGAGGTGAAGCAGCTTTTTAAAACAGCTCTGCCTGCAGTGTGTTTGCACATTTGAGGATCTGCAGATGAAGGTTAGATATTGTATGATGGTATCGTGCCCTTAAGGCTGATTTATACTTCTGCGTTGGAACGACGGCGTACCTACGCAGAAGTCTCTGTGTCGACGCAGACCCCTACGCCGTAGCCTGACATGCACCTCCAAAAAATCCTAACTATGTGTCATGGCAACGCGGACCGCAAGGGCTGTGATTGGTCCGGTCAAAGCGTCAGTTCCTCCGGCACTTGCTTTATTTATTAATAATGAACGAAAGGTATGTGTTTTCTGTTATTAGCACACATAGCGCAATGCTACATGCTACTGTGACCAGAAGATAAACAAGGATATAGATAGAGACTCCTCTGAAACCACACACACACACACACACACACACACACACACACACACACACACACACACACAGTCACACCCCCAAGCAACACGTTTCCTTGACGCAGAACTTTGAAAGGACAACTATGGCGTCGCTCCGACGGCGTAGCAACGGCGTTGCTCCGACGCAGAAGTATAAATCAGCCTTTACTCATCAGGTTTGGAATTAGATCTGTGATAAACTGAGGGTACTGAACTGAAACTACTGAACCTTTTTGAACAAATCCTTTCATTCATATGTTTTGGGTTACCTTCTGCTGGATGAGAAGAACACAGTGTAGCGTTCCAAATGTAGATTGATTGGTTGCTTGTCTTTTCCCAGATGGAAGCGGCATAGAAAGCACCGCCACCCCAACGTCACCTCAATCAGCCTCAGGGAATGGAGTGATTGCCCAGCCCAAGAAGATCCGAGGCGTGGGCTTCGGAGACATATTCAGAGAAGGGTCGGTCAAACTAAAGGCCCGACTGCCCAGCCCTGAAACAGAGGAGAAGAAGGAGAGAGTGAGTGACACAAACTTTGCACCAAATACACAAAACATTATCAAAGGTGAACTGCATGCTCCATACTTTGACCAGAAATGAATCATTTTTGTAGAGTATTGTTGAGAGGAGCTGAATTGTATTGAAAAGTGAAATTATGATTCATTTACAGAGAGACAGATTATTATCTGTGCAAAGGTAAAGAGAAAGTTCCTCTCTCTGAAACATTTCCACTATTTAATTACACGACAGATTTTTCACAAAGAAGTGTACAAAGAAACAATGGACAGTATCTCCTTGTGTTTTGAATTAAAGGTACAGTGTGTAGAATTGACAAAGATTTACAGCCCTGTTTTAATCTTAGCAGTCAATAGTTATAGTGTATTCATTCTTATGTGTTAAACAGCAGAACCAAAGTTTTCCACAGGCAAAATGAAAGAAAAGCAACATCACTGCATACAGTGTGTTTGAACTTATGCCATATATAATTTAAGGCCTTCTGTTTAAAGGTGTAAAATATGGGAAGAGGGAATGGAAATTTCTACAAATAGCTGCTGCACCTGATTTATTTATCACTGCAGCAGAGGAAACTATGTCGGAAATTTCAATATCTGGGAAAAGCAGGTGTAAAATCCATTTTATTGATTTTTCAGATGTACACAAAGACTAAAGCCAGATCAAAAAGACTGAGTGAGTTACTTTCAGGTAGCTCTCTTTCCAACAGAAAAAAAGAACGATGCAACAGCTTTTTATTAGTCATGTGGCCTCTCGCTGCATTCAAATCCTTATAAAGTAAGTCTGATATATTTTTACAGCTATAATTTACCCAAAGCTTTCACAAAAATCTCTCACAATGTTTTTTTTATAACTCATTCAGTCACTATCTCATATCTAAGTTGCATTTCTTTCAACTTTTTTGCAACTAATATTTTCTTTTTTCTTTCTTCGATCCAGCTTTTCTCGCTTTATAAAGACACACTAGCAGTTCCAACTGTGTCTTCTATTAACACATATTCCAAGTTCAGCAACAAAAAGTGTTCTTTGTGCTCCACTGCTTTCCAGACATGTGCAACTAGTGTCAGCACAGCCTGACATCAGGTCTCATTTAGCAGCACTTCATGCAAATCAGACAAACTGCGGCTGGACTCATTTACATATGTGGTCTCCATAGATACCACACTAGATTAAAAAAATTGTGATGACACACAATTTTATGCTCCTAACAGGCCTCCTTACATTAATTTGTGTTTTGTTTTGGAGGAAGTTCATCTGGTCAGCATACCAGACTTCCTGGTTTGTCTGGGATTGTCTCATTTTCAAGCTGGGTGTCCTGAATCCTGACAAATATCTGTTCAAGACAAAAACGCCCCAATTTTCAACATTCATGACCACTGTGACCCAGTTTTCACCAAAATGTAAATAATGATTATAATATTACACTTGTTTTCAGCACTTACATAAATGTATCATGTTCTGGCCCACTCATAAAAACATAGACAATGCACCATGTCTATATTCAACACTGGTTTTTCTGTATGTATGTCAAGGCTGTTGCTAGCCTATCATGCTAGCACCTCTTTACGCAGTACATTTTCATATTAAGATCATATTAAGACAGCCAGACATGATTGGTGATTTCCCTGAGAGCTGAAAGTTCCAGAAATGAAACACTGAGCTTGCAAAGCACAAACTACCTGGTGATCTTCTGAAAGGTAACTTTCTTTAAAGGCTGTTTCAAGGTACAATTGTGATGAGGATTCTGGGTGACAAAACATCATTTTTAGTCTGCTGAGGAACTGTCCATGCTCTTGAAAGGTGCGTTCAATAGGTGTACTGAGTGCTGTAATAATTGTCCCCCATCCTACTGCTGAAAACACTTCTGGTGCATGCTTAAAAATAGTATTGAAAATATGAGAGGTGTGTTCACCCATGTTGTTTCCTGCTTCCTCTGAAGGAAAATACCCAGATTCATTTGTCATTTTTCTTTATTTTGAATACATTTGTGGTTTCGGTTGTCATCAGCACATGTACATGACACAAACACAAAAAACGACTTTGAGGGTTAGGGTTAGGGAATCTTCAACTGATGCACTGTTTTAGATTTCTATCAAGTATCATTTTATTCAGTGTAGAACCAGGAAGTCCTCTTTGAAATGGGAAACCTGCAGAAAACCCATGGAATGTTTTACCTTTCAATTTTTTTCCTTTGCATTTTTGAAACATACATACAGGACACATGAATGATATAATCACATAGACTAGATACAACATAGTGCCATATATTGCTATAATAACACAGCTCACTGCTTAATTAGTTTAGCATGTAACTCTTCTGAAAGAGTTCTGAAACTCTCCCCCTCTCTTCCTTCTCTCCTCTTCACAACAGCTCTCACACTCTTTCACCACTAACACAGCTTCCTTCACTCTCCTCCACTCCTTGCATATCACCACATATTGCATGGTCCCACTCCCTTCTTCTCACAGCTTGGAATAACCCACATGAATCCACTCACTGCTCCCACCTCTACTCCCTGTAGTAGCAAAGGCAAACATCATCCTGCCTGTGAAATCAAAGGGACACGGTCACAGTCATGCACAGCTTGAGTTGACTTGAGATGAACTCAGTCAGTGTTGGAAGCAACAAACTCAGAAGAGACAGAGAAACTATACTTTTTTCTTAGTTTCAACAGGTTAAAAAATAGTATGCACTAATGCTCCTGAAAAACTGGTTTGAAATCTTCATTAGTTTCCTGGTACATTAAAGATTTTGTGAACAACAGTTAAGATGTGGAAATAAGGCCCTTAGGTATTATTTATTCAGAGTGAGGTGTGATGTTTGTCATGTTCACTATGCAGGTTTAGTATGTTACCATGCTAGCATTTGATGTTTGGCAGTAAATTAAATGTACAGCTGAGACTGATGGGAATGTCTTGAGTTTGGCAAGTATGTGGTTATAAACCAAAGGGGTGGTTTGATCAGATTTGATTGATAGTAGCCTGGCAACACAAGGAAACAACCCACAGCTGTCATCAAATTCTAATTCTGATGTTGCTAAAACAAGTCAGATTGGTGCACGGAAATATATGACATCCCCTTTCTCCACCCATTTATAACCACTGACAGCACAGAAAAGAACAACATTGACATACATCTCTTATTTGAAATAAACAAAACAGTTGTGTTCATGTATAATTCCATCGTTCATAGTCAGAAGCAGACAACCCTTGTTTTTTTTGCCTCCATGTAGTCCAACACTTGTCATTGCTTAAAAGTTATGACATCCGACATTCCTTACAGAGGCTTTCTTCTTTCTCTCCATATCTTTTACAATCCTTTACTGCTAACCATTCATAATTAACGCGCGCCATCCATAAACGTCCATAACAACACGATCAGATGATTCCTCTCATTCAGTTTTGGGCAGTCTGCCTCACAGACACGACTCCGCCGCATTGAGCCACATATCCACTCATGTCCAATAAATCATTTCCATCTGTATGGTTTGCTTCATTTTAGCCAATCCCATCATTACCATCTGCTGCAAAGCCCGCCCATTCCAACATGACAGACTCGCAGAGAGCAGACGGAGAGGGCAAATCCAAAGGTAAACCACAATAAAAGTACTCAAGTGTGTTTTATAGCGCTAGATACTGGTTACTATTAAAATGTTTCTGTTTTGTCAGCATTATTTGCATCCGTCTTTAGTTGTAGCTTCAGTTTGAGAAGAATAACTCTTTGCAAATACTAAAAGCGGTTGAGAATGATCCATAAGTAAATGATTGTAAAGCCTTGTGATGTAGACATGGTTGGGAGGATCCCCGATAAATCCATCAACTTTCAGACCTACCGGGTTTAAGATAAGCATGTATACATGTACATCTAGTGTGCTCTATTTGGTTTCGTTGTGTGTATTTCTGTGCCTAAATCACTGTTGAGACTCCACTCTTTCTGTTTCCTCAGCTAAAGAGTACTGTAAGGTCACCTTTGCTTTTGAGGCCACGAACGAGGACGAGCTGAGCCTGAAAGACGGCGAAATCATCCACATACTGAGCAAAGTAAGCTACCGCTGCTTCATGCATTGAAGTCGTCAAACACTCTTGCACTAATCTGCAAGATTGGTTGTCTTACATCGTCCTGTGCGCTTGTTCACAAGTGAAAACCTGATGGTGGAGTCAGTTGAACAGCTTGGCTAATGTCAGCCTGTCCAATCAGCTAACCTCATCTACCTGGTACTGCCTGAGGTGGATGACTTTGCTTTGGCATGTCATACAGTACCAGTCAAAAGTTTGGACACACTTTCTCATTGATGTGAATGGGAAGGTGTGTCCAAACGTGTGACTGGTACTGTATATGTGCTTGACAGTTTGAACCAAACATGCTTCCAATCTCTAGGTTTCTCAGGTGTCTGCTTACATATTTAAGACTGTTGTGGCTGCAGTATGCACAGTTTTGTTATATTTCTCCATAATTATCTACCAAAGTTGGTTCTGAATTCATTTTAGGTGAGATACAGTCCATGCAGTTGCAGAATCAAGCTTAGTTTTTTAACTATATCGACACAACATCAGTGAAAACTGAGATGAGTCTTGTTCTGTGAGTTAAATTACAACAATTCTCTCTATTCCATTAAAAACTAGACTTTGGGAAGCTAGTGCTTTTTCAATTTAAATATGGGCCTTTAAATAGATACATAACATATACTGTTCTCTTTCATAATATACGTTTCGATGTCTCACTATGGGATGCACGCCTCGTTGCAGACCTCAGAAGCATTAATCTCATTATGCCAATCATGATTGGCTGGTGAACGTATTCGTCCGCAGCATGTAGTGCCACCTACCTTAAATAGCTGCTGCGGACGACAGCCAGCCGGTCTGCGGCTATCCCCTGGCCTGCTGTCATAACGGAAATCGCCAGATCCCGCTACGAGGGGAAGAGGGTGCTCTTGACCAAGAGTGTGGCAAAACAACTTCTCCCCGTCTTTCCGGAGCTGCTAGATGAGGTCATGCGCTCATGGAAAGACTGCCCTTACAGCAGCAGGAGCCCGATACCCGGTGCCTCGTCCCTTGACTGTGAGGCGATGGAGAGCCGGGGTCTGCTCCATATGCCTCCGATGAAGCCACTCGTCGCAGCCCACCTTCACCCCCGGCTGTCAACGATGTCCTCCAGGAGCCCTGCACTGCCGTCTAAGTCTGACCAGTTTCAGTCAGCCTTGACTGAGAAGGCTTACAAGGCGGCAGCGCTTTCGACCAGAGCGCTTAATGTCCTCTCCATGCTCACCAAATACCGGGCGGAGTTATGCGAGGATTTCTCGCAGACACGGGACCCAGCTACGTGGGAGGAGATACCGGTTATCACCGACTTGTGTCTCCGTATCCAACGCTGCGCCGTCCAGGCCACGGGAAGATCTATGGGAACCATGGTCTTACAGGAACGAGCCCGGTGGCTTAACCTCACCAACCTGTCGGACAGAGAGAAGGACGATATCCTTGACATGCCTATCGTCCCGGAGGGTATCTTTGGCTCCGTGCTAGCTTCCATGCAGTTCTTCTTCTTGGCTTCACACCGTGAAGCCAAGAAGAAGGAGGACGAAGCTCTCCAGCTTTGCCTCCCTCGGAAGGCTCTGGTCCCCTCCCCACATGTGCAGTGTAAAACCTTCGCACAAGCTGCTTCCCAGGCTCCGCAGTTTAAGATCCCACAACGGCCGAAACCTTGGCCTGCTACGTCCCTCTCTTCCAGACAGGAGGCCGGGACTAGCTGGCCCAGACGAGCCCTGACTCCGGCTGCAGCTGCGCCGGCACGTCCCACTCAAGCTGCCAGTTTCCAGGCCAGGAAGAAGAAGAGAGCGGCTTGACAGCCCCTCTCTGCACCGGTGATGCAGCTGGATGTTCCCCGTTCTCCAGCTCCACCAGTTCAGCTTTTATGTGTGCTTCCAGGGGCCCACCACGCCACCGACTCCCAGTTGCCGCGGGCCGTGCCAGAGCGGGCTGGGGGGGAAAGGACCATGCTGCAGAGGGTTCAGCTGTTGCCCCTCTCTCATGTCTCAAAGCACACACACGTTTTCATAGAGAAAATAAAAAGTGTCCCTGTTATGTGTGTTATTGGTTCACCTCCTCCGTCTTTTCTATCTGAAAGACGCGTATTTCCACATCCCGATCTATCCCCCTCACAGAAAGCATCTGAGATTCGCTTTCCACGGGGTATGTTACGAGTACAGCGTACTCCCCTTTGGCTTGTCTCTAAGCCCAGGGTGTTCGGACGGTGCACGGAAGCGGCCATAGCCTCGCTGAGACGACAGGGCATCCGCTTGGCCACATACCTGGACGATTGGATGTTGTTAGCGCAATTGGAGCAGGAAGCCAGAGTGCACACACATACTCTAACAAGACACCTTTCCGACTTGAGTTTCGTGATAAACACGAAGAAGAGCATGCTGTCTCCAGCTCAGAGCGTAATCTTTCTGGGGTTATATCGGTGTCTTACACAGCTCGCCTTTCGGCGGAGAGAGTAAAGTCCTTCAGGACGTGTCTGGCATTTTTTCGGCTATGCAGATCTGTTCAATTCAGACTGTGTCTTCGATTGCTCGGGCTGATGGCGTCTGCCATCGTAGTAGTCCGCCTTGGCTGTCTCCATATGAGGGAATTCCAATATTGGGTGGCTTCCCTCAGGCTGGATCCTGTGCGTCATGGCGGGCAGAGAGTGTTGGTCACATTGGAGTGTGTCAGGGCACTGCGTCACTGGCGAGCCCCGTCTTTTCCTGACTGTCCAGGAAAGTGGTCGCGATGGACGCAAGTATGTCGGGCTGGGGCGGAATACACGAGGGCTTGTTTCTCTCCCTGAAACGCTTTCTTCCGTCTCTCGCTGGTCACCATGTCCTGGTGAGGACGGACAATACGACGACAGTGGCGTATATCAATCGTCAAGGGGGGTTACGTTCCCGTCAGTTACACATGCTGGCACGCAAACTGATGGCAAAGGTGTTTCACCCACACCCGGAGCGACTCGCGCTGGCCCGGCCCGTGAGTGGCTCGATTTGACCGCTGTGGGGCTCCCACAGGGGGTAATTGCCACTATCCAAAACGCTAGAGCCTCCTCAACTAGGCCTCTGTATGGCTGTAAGTGGAGAGTGTTCGAGGAATGGTGTCTCAGTCAGGGACACATTTCTTTGCCCTCTGTTTGAACCACTGGAGGAAGCAGGCCTGAAACATCTGTCTTTCAAAGCTGCGTTGTTACTGGCTCTGGCTTCTGCTAAACGGATTAGCGACATCCATGCGCTTTCGGTGCATCCCTCATGCGCTCAGTTCGCCCAGGGGGATGTAAGGATGACTTTGAAGCCCAAGTCCGACCTTTGTGCCCAAGGTGGTTGGTTCATGTTCTCCTATTGACCTTGTGGCTTTCGCTGCTTCGCCTGGGGAGCAGCGGTCGCACGCATTATGTCCGATTCGTGCAGTCCACACTTACATGGATAAGACTGGGGGTTTCAGGAGGAGCAATCAGCTGTTTGTCTCCTGGGCTAATCCTCATAAGGGGAAACCTGTTACAAAGCAACGCCTCTCCCATTGGGTGGTGGAGGCGATTGCTTTGGCTTATACGTGTCAGGGTCTGCAGCCACCGGCGGGCCTGCGAGCGCACTCTACTCGTGGCTTGGCCGCATCCTGGGCCTTATTCAGGGGAGTTTCTGTTCAGGATATTTGTGCTGCGGCGTGTTGGTCTTCGCCTCTCATTTTTGTCCGTTTCTATATGTTGGATGTCTCCGCCCCGTGTGGAGCACGGGCTGTCCTGGAGTCCTAACTGGAACAGAGCAGCTCTCCCTGTGGGTTGGTGGACGCTAGATGCGCTTGTCTGGCATTACGGGAGTTACCACATCCCATAGTGAGACGAATATTATGAAAGAGAACTTTAGGTTATTTACATAACCCCGGTTCTCTGAGTAATATGAGTGAGATGTCTCACCAGGCAACCCTTCTTGCTTGGGCGAGTGAGAAGAGGTGCATATCTTGAATGAGTCGTCCACAGCAGCTATTTAAGGTAGGTGGCACTACATGCTGCGGACGAATACGTTCACCAGCCAATCATGATTGGCGTAATGAGATTAATGATTCTGAGGTCTGCAACGAGGCGTGCATCCCATAGTGAGACATCTCACCCATATTACTCAGAGAACCGGGGTTATGTAAATAACCTAGAGTTAGCTCATAGCGTGTCCTGATCACATGAAAAGTTGATGTATCTTTCATGTGTTTTCAGCATTTGTTTTGTTGGCTTCATGTGTAGCATAGAAATGGCTGGTGCACAGGTGGACCTTTTGACCGGTTGCTTTTACTAATAGTCAAATATGTTCTTAGAAGTCACTAATTATCTGTCACTCATCGAGCATGTTTCACTTCTTCATTTCTCTCTTTCACACTAGTCGCAGCACTTGTTCAGACTCTTTCTAGCAGTCAAAGTTGACTGACAGAGAATTGGCCTCTGAGTCTCTCCTGCAGAGTCTCACACTTGTCATTCAGGAGTAAAGCATTACAGCCAACACATGAAGCTCTGCAGTGTGGAGGCTGGCTCAGCTCTGCTCAGCTTCCTCTGACACGCTGTGGAGGTATGATGACTGTGAGTCAGGGTTTATTGTTGAGCAGCAGGCACACAGTCACACATGACCGTGAGTCCTGAGGTGTCACTGCAAAGACTATGTTGAAAGCTGCTGCCATCAAGTGGTGATATTGGAGAATACAGCTGAATAGAAACAAATACAGAAGGTGGAGGTTTTGTTGTTCTGCTCAGCCTCTTTCTGCATCTTTTTAACCCTTTACATGACCTCCCTACCACAATAGAGTGGCTTACATATTGAAAGCTGCTCAGTGAGGTTTTATTTCTTCTGAATTTTCTTGCAAAACTGAAAATAACATATATATAAAACTAAAAGAGACACAGTAAAAAAGCAAATGCCACAATTTGATTGCACAAGTACAGTTTTCAGTACATTTCATCCCCTTTTTTTCTTCCGTTGCTTTACTGACAGGACACAGGAGAGCCTGGCTGGTGGCGAGGGGAGATTGGGGGCAAAGAAGGCGTCTTTCCTGATAACTTTGTCACTTTGATTTCAGAAGCAGAGAAAGAGGTGAGATCATGAAAATGGAACATATTAAAATGTTCTATATTATGAAGTAATGCCTTTGTGTATTTAAGGTAACCCTTCACTCAAAAATGTGTTGTACCTATTGTTGCTTCACAGTCTATGTGTGAGCAGGATTGATGACATCACAACTTATTAAAGAAGCCAGTCATGGTCCAGTATGTAATTTACCTTTCTGGCACAGAGGATGGAGTTTTCAGACATGTTGCATCCAGCAGTTAAACTTATATTTAAAAAGAAAATCCTTTTTATTGCCATTCCTATTTTTTAATAATAATTTGTAAGTTGTTTGTTGACTTTTTATTTATTTATTTTGTATATCTTTTTGTTGAAAAACATTTCAGATAAATATTTACTCAAAGCAGAACTTTTTATAGTCAATGAAATGATATGTGGTTAAAGTAGGTGTTAACGCTGGTATGAAAAATGTGCAAAAAAGCACGAAATTAATGTAATCTATTAATTATTTAATAAAAGTCTTAACATTTAAAAAAAATAAATGTAAGAGATTAAATCAGTTCCACAGATGTCTCAAACATCAACATTTGTATGTATTTATTCTTAGACAGGTTATATTTTAACTTGTCATCAGTTAAAATGCACTAATACATTCTTAAATCCTAATGAAACACTCTGTACAGGGATTTCATTTCTGCAAAATGTTTGCATTTGAAATATTAATAATTTTTATGTTTGATCTAAGCAAACATGAGTGATACTGAGCCGATCACATGAAATCCAACACATAAAAAACCAAAGTTCAGTTGAGGTTGACACTAGAGGTCGACCAATGTGGATTTTTTTTTTTGGTCGATGCTGATACTAATTGTTTTGATATCAGCCTTAGCCGATATGTACTGCCGATTCTTTTGGGCCGATATTTGGAGACGGTTTTCTCCCTGCATTTACATGATAAAAATGACACAAAGATAACATTTATTAACAAAATTAACAAATTAACAATTATTGTTCCGTGTTCTCCCCACGGAAAGGGCAACCCAGTGTACAAAACGGATATTACTCGGTATTCCACATTTGTTTTTGTTTATTTTTTCCACAAAAAGGGAATCAGTCAGGTAATAAACCTAAAAGGAATGTGCTCATTAATCTTTTACCTCAATAGCCCAATAAGCAACAATAAGTAACATTAAATAACATTAACCCATATCCCATTATAAATATCAACATATTTATCAAATCATACATTCATCAAAATACAAATATATAAATCATTTCATTTCAAAATACTAATTTCATAATTTGAATGTGCGCTTCACAAGTCAAATATTAAGCTCCATATTAAATTCAATCAAAAAGCCAAAAGTGCATTCGTTTTGTATAAGCAGGAAACTACAGCTGAACTACAGCTCCCAGAATGCCCCGCGGCAAACCAGGAAATATACCGCCCCGCGATTCATTCAAACATTTATAAAGCTAAGGAGAATAGATACAAACGGACCCGGAAGGTACAATGCAATATTAGAAGTGTAAATGTCAGCTTTACATCCCACAGCTTGCCACCGCATCAGCTTTTAACTTTGGAGAATAGCGTTGTCTTTATCACTTCTGTCTACCGGAGCATAGCGTCTCTAACATGCACCGGACATAAGCACAATAAACAACATAGCATGGCGACAGCAGACGACATGAAGCGTACAACATAAAAGCAGACAAGAAAGCATTTGAACTTAAGAGAGAACTTACCAAGTGGCTGCACACCGGGTTGAAAGTTACCACAAACTAAATGAATCTCTTGCTTCCTTTTAACGTAGTAAACACCGGTCAGCTGTTCTCACAGCACACCTCTCTCTTAAAGAGACACTACACTATTAGGCTGCGACACCTCAAACGTTTCTCTATGACTGCATTTGTAGCTCTGGTTTAAAGTAAATAAGTATTTGAATAAACATGTAAATAAGAAATAACAAAACTCCACAAATTATGCAACTCCACAGAAAACACAACAATTACATTACAGAACATAAGTAAATAAAAACTAGCAACAAGCAGCATAATGTTTTTAACATAATATAGTACACTGTACTATACTCTTCATTTGAAATTCTCAAGTAACCAAACTATCCCTAAATAGTAGTACACTTTACTTAGCAGCATTAGGTAATCTCTTGTAGTGCAAATGACTTTCCTGAGGTAAGGAAAATGTGTAAACAGCAATACAAAAAAACAGTGTGCATAATCTGTATATTATCCCACATCATGTACCTGAGTATTCTTTACCCCACCCACCCCTCACTAAAAGCTGCCAAAACTTCCAGCTGCACTCTGCCAGCGAGGGAGGGCCATGCATGCGCTGCACATGCTCTCCAGTGGCTGCCTGTGGATGTGCCTGTCTGTAAATCAGGCCAAAAATAAATAAATATCGGCGACTGCACCTGCGCATCGGCCGATGCCGATACCAGTAAAAAACACAGATATGGATGTATTGGCCGACCCTTAGTTGACACCAAATCCATTTCCTCACACTGCCCATTTAATTCCAGCTCTGACTTATGGCGTGTTGTATATAATCATCTGATTAATATTATGATATTATGGAGTGGTAATCACTACTTAAGTTTTCCACATCACAAATGCAGAAATCCTGTTTGATTTATTATGAAGGCTTTTCCACATGGCTAATGAGGTCTTGATAATCAGCCAGATGCCTTTTGGAGTAAAGTCTCCTCCAGGCTTCATTAATGATCAGTGACCCAGCTTCTGAACCATGTCTTCAGGCCATGTTAAAAGTCTTTGAGCTGACTGAGTGCTCTCTGGGAGCACGTATGTCTTTTATGAAGACCAAGTCTGACAGATATCCTAGTCTCCATCGTTTTCCATGTTGCTCAGAGGGAAATTAGAGGCTTTGACGTCTCATTACAGGACGTGGTTTGGCAGGCATTACGGCATGATTATATTAAGAATTCCTGTGTTCATGTTTCAGACTCCCACATCAAGAGGGTCAGTGAAATCATCCCCTAAACAAGAACCAGAGGAGGTAAGCTGATGAAAGACCACCACTGATTGGGTTTGTTGGTTCCTCCACTGCTATCCAGCATATGTTCACACTTTGATAAGACACGCTCACTGACACAGGTCTCTGTGACTAGTCCTGTAGATAAGGCTCATAGGAATACAGACGCCTGTAATTACAATCTGATTAGCCTACTAGAGCTTCATACTGCTTTGGCTTCATATTCACAGCACCTCCTTCTGCCCACAGCCTGGACAACTTTTGGGTTTTAAATGTACTGACTTAATCTTAAGTCAACTGTGGAGGTCTTGAGAGGTACATTTTGTTCCTAATAACCAAGAACCAAGAACCAAATACTATACAATCTAACTGGGTCTGGGTGGAGTCTTGTCCTGTTAGGTATGTGCGTTAATATTAACTCATTTCACTAAAAGGCCTTTTGGTCCTCCATTCTCTGTAGGAAGATTAGATAGTCTTGCTCCTGGGCATTATTATTCTTCTTCTTATTATCATTATTATCATTATTATTATTATTTATCAGTCCTATGATTAAGTACTGCACTGGCTTTGTTTCAGACTTCTGGTTTACCATGCAAAATGGGGACTTTAGAATTCAACCACCCTATTCCTGTCATTTTACTTTGGTATGAACATGAGCTAATGGACTTTAATCCAGTCTATGGTTGCCTGACTTTTTCATATGGAGAGACAAGACAGCCGCAAACTAGCAGGTAATGCTAACAATTTGTCGCCGTAAAATAAAACCTTGTTATTTCTACATTGTGCATCAGACACAAACAAGAAAACGTAGCTTGGGAATCTATTTAAATCACTAGTTAAGTTTTTATGTACACAGGTTTATACGTTTTTACGTACGTATAAAAGGTCCGGACACTGAATGGAGGACAGAGTTACTCCACCAATAAGCGGCTACAGAGGTAGCGGCTGTAGGACACTGTTGTGTTAGCTGTTAGCTTCCCCACACACCTCCACTCAACCCTGCAGCTCAGCCTCAAACACCTGCTGCTGTTTAAAAGTACACAACAGCAACATTTTTGCTGGTTTTGATTGGTTCAATGTAAGAAAGCAAAGTGTTAATGAGAGATCTTCTTTATGGCTATTATGATGATCTCTGTATTAAACAGCTGTATGGATCATCTGGTGGAGCTGAGCATCAATGTGCTGCTCACACAGTGAACCAGGTGAAAACTGGAGGTGACAGCTACATCGTTAAAATCTACCAGAGTGATTTAATTGAATCCACCCAAAAAGCGAGTGCTTACTTGATTTTTGTTTTAAAATACAAAATGTTAAATTGAAATACAATTTTTCTTTTTCCTGGTCAAATAGTGATGAGCAGAAATGTAAAAATGGTTTGATTTTCTTTTCATATTTAGAATAATAAAAGACAAGATCACTGGCAAACAAACAAAAAAAGAAAGCAGTAAATATAAATACAAAATAAAAATCCTCTGTGTCACTGCATCGATCTGATGGACTCTTTGAGTTTTTATAATGTTAGTAACTATTTTCTGAAGCCCATTAGGTGCTAAAATAAAATGCAAACAATTTGTGAACATTTATACTCTGACCCCCACTGTGGTTATACAGAGCACAGCCTTATTATTGTATGTAAGCTTTTGCATTTCATTTAGAAAAGAGCAGCAATGGTCAGTGGGTGAAATATAATGTTGTTCAGCAGGAGAACAATTTGCCGTTTCTCAGCTATTTCCATCTAGTTTTACTTTAAATCCTAGGAAGCAACTGTAAAAGGGTTTCTATGAAAAGATGGTGAACAGTTTATGACTTGGTGGGGGAAAAAAATCTAAAAATGAGTAATGCTGCTGGTCACCCAGAGGAGAAGGAGAACCATTAGTCTGCTGGCTGTTGGGAAGAAATGACATCACAAAAACACTACGATACACAGCCTTTAACCCAATGAAGACAGAACCCCTGCTGGTGGCCCCAAACTGGCCGCATGAGGTCGTTGTTCCCTTAATCCTGTTTAATGTGGCTTAAAGTAAAAGCCATCATAGCCAGAGTGTTCATTCTTATTGCAGCTGAAAGCAAAAGCTTCTGTCTTTCATGTTATCACGCTGATGACCTCATAACATGCCACAGGAGTAGAGCAGAAATAAAGAGAGAAATAAGACAAAATAAAAAAATAAAGAAAATGCAAGTTGCGTTAGAGACAGAGTTCATGTACAGCACTTGCAGAGTGTCTTTGTGTGTCATAGTTGACAGGAAGTGCCATGATAACTATCACAACTTGAACATCCAGCTCTTGCACAAATAAAACGATCAACAACACCTTTACACTCTACTGATGAAAATAAGCGAGTGTAGTTTAAAAAACTACAAAATGTTCATAGTTGAGAAATATTTAGCTCATGGTTCTGCATTTAGAATAGTTTTGGATGAATACAGTTTGTGTTTATTCAGTAGAATCATGTCCCATTTGAATTTCAGATTGATCTATGTTAAACGGGTCATAACAGAAATTGTGTGTGTTTACAGTTACCTTTTACTAAAATAGAACTTGGTGAAGTGTGTGTGTTTCATCACCCAACATCACCTGTGTAGAATAATGTGATCAAACATGACTGCCTCAGCCTGCTGCTGGTGCTATAATGTGGAATCAGGGTCATGATTATAATACAATGTGTTGAATGAGTCTGCTGTTTAGATAATCTAGAATCAAAGTGCAGCAGATGAGCAGAATGTATGATGTTGTAAAGATCTGGAGGAATGGGCCTTTAAAGTCATGTTAATAGTGTGTGATGTCAAATGTTGCACAATAATGTATTTAAATGGTAAACTCTCTTATGTGTCTCTCTTCCCAATACTCTCCACAGTTATTAGATCCTGATCCAGGCTATATGTGTTAGTCCTGTTTGATGCACAGTGCTCAGTAAAACAACACATTAGGAAAATCAATTGTACAATTCCGATATCTTTCTGACTTTCCACCTTGTAGCGTGTTGTTTTTGAAGTCAGTGCAGTTTCACCTTACCCCCATTCCCACTGATCACCCCTCCACCCCCCAACCAAGTGTGTAAAAAGCACTGCATACTTGTTAACTGAGAGCATCACGCTGTCACAAGGTGCAGAAAAACAAAATGCAAAAACGCACCGAAACAACGACAGCTGACTTACTGGAAGTCTGAACCTTCTTCAACTTACTGCCTACTCAGTTGTTTTTTTCAGTCTCTGTCTTTCACATGTGTTTTCCCTACAGTAGAGGTTGACTGTAAACAACTAAATATAGATTGTAATTGGCACACATTGGGCTGAACTGATGGTCAATTGATGGTCAAGTATGTGTGATCTCAAGCAACCCAAAAAGAAACACAGTCTGAAAATCAAGTTCCTCCTTGGAACTTGACTTCTAGGTTTTAATCTGGAGTATTAGATTTTCCTCATTTACACCAAACCTAAATTGTCGTGCCTCTCTCCTTGCCTGTGCCTGTTGATCGGGCGTTTCAGTATATGTGAAAATGTCTCTTAATGAGTCAGCATCCACTTTGATGTCACCCTGACCTACTTTCCTTCTCTATCTCCTTCTCTTCTGTCAGAAACCGAAGAAGCCACCTCCACCATCAAAAAGCATAGGTAAGGAACTGTGACAGCGTTTCACTTTACACCTTCCAGCCTCATTAAATGTCATCAGCTCACTGATACTTTTCAGAAACATTCAGGGCCCTATCTTGCGGTCGGTGCACAGTGGATGGCAGCGTGGTGCATGTGTCTTTGTTAGTTTCCCCCGGCACAGTTGTCATTTTCTCTCCCTGCACCCTCATTGTCTAAATAGCAAATGCACTTGCACCAGTCTGTGCGCCTATGGGTGTTGGCTACTGACCAAAAAACCAGGTCTAAAGTCACTAGCGCATATGTCACTGTTATTAAAGGGTGCATCATCAAGGGTCCAATATGCTCCTATATAGGCGCAGACACTGTGCTTGTTACCACACAGACGTGCAGCAGCACACAAACATGCAAAACATTATAAATAAAAACCACAATGTGAATTCGTATTATGATGTACATCAACATATTAAAAAAAAGTCACAATGACTCCACTATGTATCAGAATCAGTCAATGGCAGTAATGATCAATGAAACTGTCAATGTAGTCATGTGACCAATCCTGGTAAATCCTTCATCAAACTAAGAATCCACCAAGAACCCATTGAGACCATGCGTCTGGCACAGTGACCATTTTTCTGCCGTTAAAATAGCAAAAGTGGATTTGGACCTGCCCCAAAGGCACTTGCGCCACGCGCCTCACACCATGCCCTATAGATCGTTAAAATAGGGCCCTTAGAGTCTAAACATAGCACACTTGGTTAAAAATGAATAAATAAAGAGATTATGTCAATTGCAGGAGTGAAGAATGTCAAGATATGACATTAGATGACTAGTGATTGACCAGGAAAGACCACAGAGGTCAATTCTGTTATTTGTTTTCAAAAAGAGTTTGTCACATGAACCACAACTTACAATAAAATGCACTCACACTGATATCATCATTCAACTTGTGACTGGTTGGAAAGGTTCTGTGGAAACTCATGTTAGAGGTTATAGTTAGTATTAAACCACCATGGGCTCCATATTTTAGTTTAAATAGACTTCTGTTGAATGTAGTTGACATATTCATTTTCCCTAGAGAATAGACTGTAACAAATATAAGTATGATAAATACTTGTTCCCATCAGCCTCAGTTGTACTTTGTGTTAGTGCTAATTTGCTAATGTTAGCATGATGGCACCCTAAGCTAAGGGTGAGCATGCCAAACATCACACCTGCTAGACATCAATATGCTAGCATTATCATTGTGAGCACCTTAGCATGTTGAAGTTAGCATGTAGCTCAGGTACAGCCTCACACAGCCACTGAGTTAGCAGAAGATGCACACTTGTTATCTTTTTTGCCTGTCTGCACAGGAAGCTGCAGTTTGCATTCTTGTCTTCCTGCCACTGTGTTTCAGTTCTGTGTGTGTGTGTGTGTGTGTGTGTGTGTGGATCAGTGAATGTGTCTGTGCAAGACTTCCTGTCTGAGTGAAAACTTTTGCAATAAGGGCAAATGTCTCACAAAGCAAACCACGAATGAGGGCAAGCAGCTATACATTCACAGTACAGGAGTTTTGTGTGAAAGGGGTAAAAGGGTGACTGTCTTTCGATGCCTGGTAGAGGGCTGTGTGTGTGTGCATGAATGTGCTTATGAAAGTGTGTGTTCCTTCCCCATTTGTGTGTTGAGTTTTGCATCCTTCGGGTCAGACAGACGAGGTGTTCCTCTCCTCTCTGACTTTCTCTGGTCATGTTCCGCTTTTCAGCTCTCAAGCCAGAGGTTCCCAGCGCCGACAAGAAGCCTCATCCCATCAGGCCAGAGGAAAGAGGTAGGACTCTCAACACTCCTCACTTTCCTCTCTGTCCCTCCTGGTCTCGTCTCATCCTGTCACTTCCTTATGTTGTGTTAAGACAGAAACCACCTGTTTGCCAGTTTGGAACGCTCATTTCCCTGAGGAGGCAGATGACAGAAAATGTTCCAACTTTTTCCCGTTTCATCCATCGGTCACTGTCTGTCTTCATGACTTCTTTCTCCTATCTCCCTTTTTGTTTCTCTCCATGTCCTTCTTTCACATTCTCCTGCTGTTTAATCCCATAAGCTGTTAATAGAAGGGAAATCAAAGTTTCAGGGATCATAAAACAATGATGGCAATCAAGCTCACTGGAAGAGGTTTGACTCAGCTCGCCTTGTTTAAAATACCAATAGCAATAATTGAATGATACTAATCCATGAAATACTTCAAAGATAATGAATTTATATGAGCAGAGAAATTTAGAGACAATTTATTTTATCCACTTCAACTGTCTCTCTTTTCTCTTTTTCTTCTTTTCTCCAAATAGCACATGTTTCCTCCTCTCTGCTCCCTTCTAAGCTTCAAGAAGAATGAGTTCAATCAGTGTTTCCCACACATAGACTAATTCGTGGCGGTGCGCCACAGATTCAACACCGGCCGCCACATATTGCGTTTCGGTATTAATTATTTTTTTAACGCTATTTAAAAAATACGCATCGTATTCGTTAAGCTGCATTTCCTTTCCCTGCTCTCCTTGCGTCTCTGCTCTGTCACTCACGCGTCTCTCTCACATAGCCTACACACACACACACACACACACACACACACAGCCCCTCCCCTCCGTGCACACCGCGTGTGTCTCCATCAGCGAGATCATCCCTAGAAGCGTGGAAGCTGTGCCTTAGTGCAGAGAAGACGGCTGGTGAAATTCAAGAAAGATTGGTATCACGTGCACCTTTATAAAATCACACATTAAAAAGTCCTATAAAATATTTTATATTTGAATACAATATTGTCCCGTCCCGACCCGACCCTTCCACCTTCTTTATAAAGTTAATTAGTCGCAAGTTTGGGGTAAAATGTAGTTGGGTTGTCGAGGTCAAAACACTAGCAGCTGTGAATCAAATAAAGTTGTTATAAGTACTGTTATGGAGTTGTTTTACCCTTACACTGAATGTTTGCTGCTTCAATCCAGATGAGTATTGAAAAATATTTTCCGCGATTGAAAAAGAGACGTGTTGAGAATGAGGACCAGCCTGAACCGGAGGTATCAGTCTGAAACAGAGCTGAACAGTCCGACCAGTGTAATTACCTATGTTATTAATTTGTTTACAATATTTTCAGGCTTCAACCAGTGCTGCTCAAGCAGAAAGACAGGGTCAGGGTGAGAAAGAGATAGATTCGTTAGGCATTGAAGAAAGAGTCGGAGAGGAGGACAGCATAGTATAGTATTTTGTAGAGGTAAAGACATTTGAATGGGGTGTGAATAATTTGTGATTAATATGATAAAGTTGTGTATGACCAATTATTAATGAAGGAATCAGTGGGCGGTTTACAAAATGTAGCATAATAGGTGTTGTGAAGGTGTGAATATTAATACAATAAAGTTGGGTGTGTTATTAACGAAGGAATTATTATTATTATTTTTACACCACACATTGCCTTCAGATCTGTGGGAAACACTGGTTCAATACATATGTTTGACTTTATTTATTAATAGATCAACATGGAATTATGTAAAGACAAATCATTTCAACATACATTTCAAAGGGTAACACTGGTCATCAAAGGCAAGGCAGTTTTATTTATATAGCGCATTTCATACACAATGGCAACTCAATGTGCTTTACATAAAACAGAAACATTAAAACATACAATTAACCCCCCCACACCCCCCCCCCCCCCCATAATAAAAACAAAGTACAGAAAAATAGAAAGATATAAATAAAATGCTAGAATAGAGCATTAAATATAAGATTGCAGCATAAAATAATAATTAGCTTTAAAATCATTAAAAGGACAAAGAGTGCAAATGAAAGATTAAAATGTAAAGTGCTTTAAAAGAGCTCAATCATAAGCAATTAAAAATGTTCACAGTTGGGGCTGATTTCAGTTCTGCTGGTAGTTTGTTCCAGTTGTGTGTAGCATAACAGCTAAAAGCTGCTTCTCCATGTTTAGTTTGAACTCTGGGCTCAACTATCTGACCTGAGTCAGTAGATCTCAGAGCTCTACTGGGTTTATGTTCTACTAACATGTCATTTATGTATTCTGGACCTAAACCATTCAGTGATTTGTAGACCAGTAGCAGAACTTTAAAATCTATTCTATAGCTGACTGGGAGCCAGTGTAAAGACTTTAGAACTGACTGGGAGCCAGTGTAAAGACTTTAGAACTGACTGGGAGCCAGTGTAAAGACTTTAGAACTGACTGGGAGCCAGTGTAAAGACTTTAGAACTGACTGGGAGCCAGTGTAAAGACTTTAGAACTGACTGGGAGCCAGTGTAAAGACTTTAGAACTGACTGGGAGCCAGTGTAAAGACTTTAGAACTGACTGGGAGCCAGTGTAAAGACTTTAGAACTGACTGGGAGCCAGTGTAAAGACTTTAGAACTGACTGGGAGCCAGTGTAAAGACTTTAGAACTGACTGGGAGCCAGTGTAAAGACTTTAGAACTGACTGGGAGCCAGTGTAAAGACTTTAGAACTGACTGGGAGCCAGTGTAAAGACTTTAGAACTGGAGTAATGTGCTCTGATCTCTTTGTTCTGGTTAAAACTTGAGCTGCAGCTGTTTAATGCTTTTTTGTGGGAGTCCAGTCAGAAGACTGTTACAGTAGTCGAGTCTACTTGAGATAAAAGCATGAATCAACTTCTCCTGGTCTGTTTGAACCATAAAACCCTTCAAACCCCCACAAACACTGGTCAATCTATAAACCTTAATATTGATCATGTGACTAACCTGTGAGAAGCTGCAGCCAAACAGCTAGAAACATAACTGAAACAATTCATCATTATTGTAATAGTTGCTGACAAAAGTGTCCCACCTTTAAAATAAAGCGTTCCACTTCTGCGTTGGTGGCTCTGTGATTGCAGGAAGCTGGGTTCAGCTTCTGTTTGTTATGTAATCACGCTGCATGTTGAGCTCATTTCTGTCAAGTCATTCTTGCTAAAGAGACCAGATGAGCTGTCAGTTTAGTTTCTGTATTACTGTACCAATCACAGAAAACAAGCTTTCTGTAGTGCAGGACCTCTGGACCAGATCAAATACACAGTCAGGATTGAAGACTTCAGTTTGAATCAAACTGATAATAAACCAATAAATGAATAATGATTCAAATTGTGATGGGAACCATAAATATGAAGAGGTGGATAAACATTTAGCGTTTCTGGAGTAACATTAAAGATATTGTAAACATTCAAATCATCAAACTAATGAATTGAAGCTGGTACTACAAGGACTATTGTTTCTAATCTCCCTCAATTGTTCCATTCATAACAATTCAGCCACTTTGTACTGTTATTCAAATATATAATGTGTGTGTGTGAGACTTTGAGCACATGCAGCATTCAAAAACTCAAATATCCCAAATATCACAGGCAGACTTCAGCCTATCACAGGCAGACTTCAGCCTATCACAGGCAGACTTCAGCCTATCACAGCTGACTTCAGCCTATCACAGGCAGACTTCAGCCTATCACAGGCAGACTTCAGCCTATCACAGGCAGACTTCAGCCTATCACAGGCAGACTTCAGCCTATCACAGGCACAAGTGGCTGTCGTCATCAATGAATCAGTGGAATTCATTAAACAATGGGGGGAGGTTTGTTTTTGTCTTGTGTTTTTAAAAAAAGAAAGTGAGAATGGAGGGAAAATCTGAAGCAGCAGTGCAAATATATACATTGCTTTCTGTTTAAAGGCTCCTCTGTTTCTCCCCAAGACAATGGGAGTCAGTGTATCTCACTGTTGCAGTAAAATGTATTTAAATAGCAACATTTATAGCAAGGTGCAGTATAAACCAGATGACCTGTCCAAGTAAAAGGGCAGCAGGATCACCTGTACCAGGTCACAAATGATTTAGTAAAGGAGAAAGCTTCCTCTTCAGTGCAGCCCTGTGGGGTTTTTTAGGAGGCAGCACCCTCATATTGATCTTTCACATCTCTACCTTTTTACTGCGTCACACTTTTGAAAAAAAACCCAAATTTCTTCTTTTCATCCTGCTGCCCCTACACACCTGTCCCTTTTCTAAGTGTGTTTCTTCTTTTTGTTTTCTCTGCTGGTTTCCTAGGGGGCTCAGCAGACAAACAGGGATGCAGCTGTGTTCTGAAAAAAAACAACAGAGAATGGTCATCCTTTACATGCAGTGTTATGTTGAAATGACAAGTATTACTTTGAATAACAACAGAATCACTGATCACACAATGTAGCTATGAAAATGCCTGTGCCAATATGAAATCATGAGTGTTGGTGAACAGTAGGAGTCATAAACATATTCATTTATAGTCATTCTGTCGTCCGATGATAGAAGCAGAGAATATGTAGATATAAACAACAAGGCAAGGATTTATAGGATCTTATAACCAGTAACTGGGCTTACTAGATAAGTCTTGTTCACCAAAGAGGCAGGAGGAAATATTGAGTGTCATCTGCAGGCTTTGTGCTGATGGAGACAGTATGTTCAGTTAAAGTAGAATGAGAGGCTGAGGAGAAAGAGTGTTTAATGTGCAGTGAAATCTAACAATAGATGATCACATTGTGCACACTTGTTATCTCTAGACCACGGCCTTTATTCATACCAAACTTATATTAGAGTCAGGCCTACTTTTCTCATTTCCTTTTATCTAGTTAATACAAACTCAAAATGTCCTCCATTTCCATGTGTTATTGAATAATTCAGTGTAATGTCCAATGTCCCCAACACTAATTCCACCAGTACAACAAGAGTCATGTCAGGCTTTTCCCCTCAAATAATGTTAATGTACCATGAATGAAACTCAACACTTCCTCTAGGACTTTCACATTAGAGGTCTTGCAGCCTTGTTTTTATTGGTAGGTGCTCACTGTGATGTATGTGAGTATGAAAACATTACTTTTGTTAAGAAAAGAGCGACAGAGTGGTGAGTGGAACAGCTGTTGTACTGACAGGATCAGTCTTTATTTTAATACCAACGTTCATGTTCTGCCGTGTTTTCTCTTTGAAACTCTTTGTCTCAGTTTAGTTAACCACTTCTGAAATCGCACTCTTCAAGCAAAGTTTCCCTTTTAGGCAGCGTTCATCACTGGGGTCATCTTGGGAGAAAAAAAGGCCTGTTTCAATCGTACCTTTTTCTTTTTCTCCTTTGACACTTTGTTTCTCTTTCATCACTTCTTTCACCAACATTTTGTTAACCTTTCGCCCTTTTCCTGTTCTCTCTGTTCTCTCCGATTTTAGTTGACAAGCCTACGCCAGATCAAAAACCATCCAAGCCTGCAGCACCGGTGGTCCCGCCCAAGAAGCCAGTCCCCCCTCCAGGGAAAGGCAGACCTGGAATCCTCCCACCAAAGAGGCCTGACAAGCCTCTCACTCCCTCGCCAAACCTGAAGTGAGTTATCTCTCTGTACAGGAGAGTGTCAGCTCATGACTCATCTTTTTTTCCCTCCACTGGTTATTTCTTGCAGTTACACATATATACTGTATGGTGATTGTGTGTTTACTGTAGGCACAATGGAGAGGTGCCTTCCACACGACCAAAGTCCGAGTTCGAGCCATCACTGCCCACCAAACCCAAAACGCTGTCTGGTGACTGGGGGGAGAAGTCCTCAGATATGGGTACGTATGACCCACACTAATGTCACAAGTCTGATTAATAATGATAATAAATGTATACACATAGCAAGGCAAAAGAAAACATGCAATGAGGCAAAAGCAAGAAAAAGAATAAAAAGCAGATTAAAACACTGAAGAGAAACAAGCATTAAAATATTTTCAGGTGACAGAAAAGTGAATTTAAACATGTGAGTCTTCAGTTTTAAACGCTGTGCTAGATGTTATGTCAAATCTCTTGATTATTTTTTGGAACAGAATACACGAATGAAATAAAGTGAAGCAAGCTTTTACCGGCTTTGACTAGCGAGAGCTTTTCAGTCTGTCTTTTAGGTGTGACAGCACACACAAGCCCCTTTTCAACTAAAAAGTTCCTGCTACTTTGGAACCAGATGAACTAATCTCAGCAAAGTATAGAAGGAACCAAGTAGATCATGCAAATTAGATCCATGAAGAATTAAAATGACACTGCCGTTTGACTCTAACACATCATTTAGATAGGAGTTCCTCCAAATGATTTTCAGAGTAACTACAAACTTTAGTTTCAGTTGTTTTCCTCAGGGGTTTTTCAAAGTCTGAGTCATGTGTAGTGAATCAGATTGTAGTTTAGGCTTAGATTACTCATACAAGAATGCCTCATGAATAATTGTTCAGAGAGTGGAATATTTCTCTCTATTATTTCATCTGCCACCAATCATCATCAATCAGTTTGCAGCTGTCAGACTGGAGAAAGACATGTATTGCTTTAATCTGCATCACCTGCAAAAACACAGAAGTAGATCTCAGTGTCAGTCAGAGAGAAATAAAAAGAGGAGAGGCGGTGAGGAATCTGACATGAATGAGAAGATGAATAGCTCAGAGGTTGATGAGAGCAGAAGAAAGGAGTTAAGTGATATATAGAGGCACATTGGAAGAGAAAGAAAGGCAGAAAGGTCAAAGGAAAAAGACACATGAGATGGATTTAATAGAGCACAGTAGTGTTTAGGGTTTGTCACTGATGTCTTGTAAAGGTGGTAAAAAGCTGCTAAAACCCCCCCCTCACTGCTCACCACAAGCCAGTCTGACATACACAGCTGTGAAACATGAAAATCCAATCATTGCAGCAAATCACAGACTATGCTTTCTAACTACAGCAGTTTCCACTGCGTAGGTGCAAAGTGCTGTTACACAACACACACCGAAGTTTTATCACAGTTGGAAAGTTTCTCAGTCCGTTATGGTCACATAATCAAACTTTGACTTGTTGCCACATACACACACTCTACTGCTGAGAGATCCAGGCCCTTAGTCCTCATTTTTAAAGTCAAGTGTGTTTAATATACAACATCTGCAGTAGGCACTAGAACATTCTAATTTCACCTTCTCAGTTTGTTCATACTCATACGGTTTATTCTT